>NW_026864442.1:0-20772 GCF_026571515.1 Ruditapes philippinarum
AACCCGAAAATGATAACATTGATTCATAATTTTTTATTAAATATTATAATATTAATTTTTTTTCCAAAAATAATTCAGGGAACAAATTTCTAAAAAAATTCCTTATGCAAGACTGGATAAAGGGGGAAATTTTTGGGAAAAAGGGATTAAATAAAAAACAAGTGAAAATCATCGAAATTATTTTTTTTTCTTTTGAAATAAACCCGCGTTTTGGGGGGGCCCTCCACCGGGATAAACCGTAGCCCTACTTTTATCCTCCGGGGATTTTGGCCTGTAGTTCCCCCTTTGGGCTTTTTTTTTGCCCGGGCATTTTTAACCGGGGCCTTACCATAGCTTTTTTAACCGTAGCTTACCGGGGTTATATAAAACCCCCGGGGGAACCCATCCCCGGTTTTGGGGTTGCCGGCAGGGCTACGTTTTCCCCCGGGAAAATTAAACCCCCGGGTCGTTCCCGGCGGGCCCTAAGATGAAACCGGAAAAGCTTTAAAACCTTCTCGGTTTCACCCCGGGAAACCACCCCCGGGGATTTAAAAAATTTTACTCCAACCCCGGGGGTCGAAGGGATTTTCCCCGGGGATACCCCGGGAGGGTTGCCGGCAGAGTTAGGATGTACCGGTTTTTTCCCCCGGTCTACCCCGGGCCTTTCCCGGGACAACCCCCGGCCTTTTCCGGGGGCCCTCTCCCGGGTTTGTAATTAGACGTAGCTTTACTTTTTTAAAAAAACCCAATAAACTTGTTTCCCCCATTTTTTTTAAAAAGAAACAAAACTGAAAAGATTATTATTCCTTTATTATTTTTTGGTTACAAAAAATTTCTTCTAAAAAGGGAGTTACACTTTTAAAACCCGGGGGTTGCCCAACCGAAAATAGTACTTAGTTTATTTTTAAATTTTTAAAAGTTTTTTGAAAACTTTTTATACCGCTGAAGCCGGAAAGCTTGATTTTTAAAAAGGATGATAGGAAGGTTTTTTCCGTTTTCTGATAAACCCCAAATTTCTTTGCAATTCGTGAAAAATGTTTTTTGGGAATTTTTTCCATTTACATTCGGGAAAACTCTTTTTATTCAACCCAGTTACCCTTACAAAACACTAGCAAAAAAAACCCTTTAGGGAAAACTGCAAACTGCAAGTTTATTTTCCCCGGGTTGCTTTTGAGATACAGATAATCAACAGGCATAGAAGTCCCCTTCATTAAGAAATAAAAAATTTTACCTGTGAGGGGGTTTTTTTTACAAATGAAACAAACAGGAAAGGGGCATTTTAACCAAAGTTATCTACTGGTAGGGTTTTTTTTTTAAAAAAAAAAAAATTTCCCGAAAACCCAATTTAAAACAAAAAATGACAATTGAAAGAAAAAGGGAGCCGAAGTTTGGTAGTCTTGGATTTTAAATTTTTAAAATTTAAATTTTAAAAAAATCTTTTAAATTTCATGAAGCCAAGGGTTTTTTGGGTTTTAAAAACTTTTTTTTTTTTTTGGTCTTTTTCCCCTTTGGGAGCAAGCTGCCGCCAAAAACGGGCCAAACGCCCAGTTTTCGTTTAAAAATTTTTTTGAAACTTTTCCCTTTTCAAATGGGTTTTTAATTTAAATTACTTTTATATTTCTCTTTTTGTTTTCCTGTGTTTTTTTTGGGTTATTTAAAGGTTTTAAACCATTGATATTTATGTAAATTTGCCTGTTAAATTACATGCCACCCTTTTTTTTTTAAAAATTTTAATTTTGTTTTATTTTGGTGATTGTGCGATGTTATCTTATTTTTGGTTTTTACTACATATTGTTTTTTCCTTTTCCCCTTTTAAATGTACCTCGGGAAAAAAAAATTTAATTTTTTATTTAAAGTTTTCCAGTTTCCCCAATTGAAAAAAAAAAAATTTAAAGAAAAAATTCTTTCGGGAAGGGGCGCATTGTAAATTTTTGCTTCGAAGGATTTTGAATTTTTTTTGATATTTTTTTAAATCCCCAAGGTATTAATTTTCATGTTTTTTGTATATTTTGGTTTACTTTGGGTTTAAACCATTCGGGAAATATCCCGGTATTAAACCCCTTAATAAAATTAAGAAAACCCCTTAATTTTTTTTCCCCTTCTTTTAAAAATTTTACTTTCAATTTTGTTTTAAAATTGATTTTGAATTACATAAAATTTTTACCAACATGTCGTTTTTTTGGGGTTTTTTTTTGTTTTTTGTTTTTTTTTTAAATAATTACCTTTTGTTAAAGGTGATTTTTAACTTAATTGAAACATAATTTTGTTTTTTTCCAAAACATCCTTTTAACCTGCTCCCGGTTATGCTTAAGTTTGTAGGGCTTTATTTAAAAAAATCTGGGAATTCATTTTTCAAAACAAAACCAAACCGCCCAGCATTTTTATCATACTTTATAAAGGCACAGACTGACTAAGTTCTTTTTAAAAACAAAGTCTCGCCATTTTCGCTCTAAAAAAATTTTTGGTTTTTAAGTAAATTTATAAAACTGGAAAAAACATATTCACCCCAAAAATGGCCCAAAATTTCCCAGAAAAACCCCAGGGTTTTTTTTTTCCCAGTTTTTTTTTTCCTTTAAAAAAGTAAATCTGTTCAAAATGATTTTTAAACATTTCAGAGAAATTTTATCAATTTTTTGAAATGAAAACTTTTAAACCCTTTTAACCCTTTTGGAATGAAAAAATATAAAACCGACGAACCGTAAGGTAAGTTTGTTTTTCAAACAAAAGGGTTAAATCCACCCAAATTTGAAAAGTGTGTTGGTTTTCAGTGAAACGATTTTGAAAATTATTTTAACTTTGGGTTATACCAATTGCTGCAAATATAAAAAAAAAGCCCCTTATATTTTTTGAAAAAATTTTTAATTATTAAAACCCGGACTTTTTCCTTTTATTTTCAAATTTCGGTAGAACCTTTCTCTTCCTAGAAGCCTAAAAAACCCTTTTGACCCCTTTTATATTTTTCCCTTGGGGTTGAGGTGCCCCGGGAAAAACAAACCTTTTTATTGTTTTTTTAGAATTGTCCGGAAAGGGGAAAATTATACAATTGCATTTTTTCCCAAACTTTCCCAAAATCCTTTTTTTGTTTTACAATGTCAAAAAACGAAAATCCAACGTTCTTTAAATTGCCAGGAAAATTCATATATGAATGTATAAAAATGGTATAAATTTTTTACGGTAATTCACATCTTGTTTAAACACAAAAAATCACTAAGATAAATCTTTTTACGGGATTTTATATTTTTGATATCCCGGGTTTTAATTTTTTTAACTTTAAAATTCTTATTAGTTTTTTATTCATTTTACCTTGAATAAAAAAACAATAAATTTTTTCCCTCAACCTAATTGTTTTACACTCGTTTATTTTATTTTCATCTTATAAAACCCCTTGTTTTCATTTATAAGGTTTATTTGCATATTGGGGTTTTGCGGGTTTTAGGCATTTCTTTTTTGCATGTATTTCCCCCTCTCCCAAAGAAATTTCACCTTTTTTCCAAAAAATGACATGAAAATTTCCTTTCTGGTTACAGAAAGGGTTCAAACAATCTTTTTAAAAAAGGTCAAGGCTCCCCATAGAATCCTACAATATCACGTAAAATTTTCCGTAAAAACAAAGGGGTAAAAATTTTTTTGTCATTAAAATTTAGAACTTTTTATTTAAGGAGTTTTACTGGGAAAAATTCCCATCATCCCTATTTCCCTAAAAAGCAGGAAGGGAGTTTTTCCCTAATTTTTTCCTGTCTGGGAAATCCCCCGAAAATAGAAAAGAATAATATAAAATAAAAAAAAATTTTTTTCATGGTTTCAAAAAAAAAAAATTGATATTAAAATAGAAATGTAATTTTAATAGACGGTTTTTATTTTAATTTAGATGAAAATTTTGATATTTTTTAGATGAGAAAAAAGGTATTGTGTAAATGTATCCGATGAGGAAATAGAAAGTGCAAGTTTTATGGCCCAACCAAAAACGCCCAATGATTTTTTATATCTACGATAAAACTGATGAAAGTTTTGAAAAAAAACTTTTGTTTTTATTTTAAATACGTAATTTATAAATTTAAAGGGGAGTAAGGGGATTTAAATTAAAATTTAAATTGCAATGCGGCATATTTTAAATGTACTTTATACTTCTAAAAAGGGGGTTTTACTTTTTAAAAAAGTTCTTAAGATCTTTATATATATAAAATACAAAAATTTTTAATCACGCCAAAAATGGGGTTTTTAAACATTGGGGTCTTCATTTAAAATTCAAAATTTTAACTTCCATAATTCATACAGAAATGAATTTTTTTAAAAATAACATTGCGATTTTTTTTTCATTTTTTGAAACCCAATTTCTAAAAAGCGTTCTTTTTTTTAAAATGGAAAAAATTTACAAACTTTGAACCACCTTCCCGGGTTTACTTTCAAAAAATTTTAACGCTTACTCCCCAATTGACGCATCCTCACTAGAAAAACCCTAAATCGTCACTCAAAAAGGAAATATATTTTAAAATTTGGGGTTAGCATTAAAATCGCCTTGAAAAACCAACAATGCTTTTAAACCTGATGTTAAAAGTCCCAAATAAAATTTTTCGAAAATGTTTTTCCCCAATTTTTGTCGGGAACCCCAAATAACAAAAATTGGAAATAAAAAGACATCAGAATTAATATTCCATGTTAGAAAACGAAAAGGGTCTCCCCCAAAAAATTTGGAAACACAAGTTTTAACCCAATTAGATAAAAATTTTAAAAATTTTTAAATATTGTTTTTATTTTTAGGGCAACTTTTGTCACAAAAATTTGATATTTTTTTAGCAAATCTAACTATGTTTTTATTGATAAACAATTTAAAATTCTTTTTGGGCAATAAAACAAATACTTATTTACCTCTTTTGCGTAAAATTTAATTTTTGGGTTTTACGTAAACCCGTTTTCTTTTTTGTAAATTAATATACATTAAAATTTTAGTAATTTTTCAATTCCCAAATATAGCCTAAAAAACAAACTTAATGTGTTATTTCAAATCTACATTAAATTTTTTATTTAAATTATTCCTAGTTTCCTAAAGATATTTAAAATTTAAAAATTATCAAAACGTTTTTTTATTTTTGGGTTTTTTCTTTATTTTTTTGGGTTGAGAAATAAAAAAACCTTTTTTTGTTCATCTATTATCTATTTTCTGTTATAAAGGCAAGCAATTTTCGGGTTTATACGGGAAATTTTTTTTGGGGCCCGGTTTGTGTTGGGAAACTTTTTATAACCAAAACCCTCAAATCTTTTCCCATTGACAAATTTGGTGTAAAACTTCTTGCTGAAGGAAAAACGGCTAAAACCATGAGGGGGTTTGAACCCACGGGTATATTGTTCGAAAATGTTAACCACTCTTTTGTTTTTTATATTTTCTTTACATTGTTTATACACGCGAAAAAATGGACAAAAAAAAATATTAACAGAAATCATCAAAAGAGAATTAGTTACATAATAATTTAGGAAAAGTTTTTAGTTTTAAACTATTTTTTTGGCATACTTTATATAATCAGATAAACATAACATAGATTTTAAATGATACTTCACTGAAATAATAATAAGTGAAAAAATAATAAAGTAATTAAAAATAGTAATATATTTTAAAATTTTAATAATTATGTTAAACTTTTAAATTTTAAAAAAGTAATAAGTTATAAAAATTAATAATTTTTTTTTCAATTTCCTTTTTTAAATACGTTTTCTTAAAATAAAGGGTTTTTTACTTTACTTTTTCCGCAAACTGTCTTATGTAAACAATTTTTATTTCTCCCCAAAAAATGTTTACGTTTCATAAAAAATATAAGAAATTTAATTTTCTGTAAAAATTAATAATAAGAAATTTTAAAAAGAGGTAATAAGAAATTTTTTTTTTTAAAAAAATTTTCCCTCAAGGCGTCCGTACTAATCGGGATTTGGAAAAGGGAAAAAAAAAAAAGCAAAACCCCGGGGATTCGAGAAACTAATGCTTTACTGAAAATTGACAAATTTTAGACAGGGTTAATTTCATTTTGGCATTTTATTTTTTTACTTGTGGGGGGGAAAAAAGGCTGGTTTTCGGGATTATCTTTCAATTAAACTTAAATTTTTTATGGGTTAAATTAGTACACATATTTTTTTTTTTAAAACGTTAAATTAAAAACCAAATAATGGAAGAATCACTTTAACAAAGTCATCAAAACTTTTGAGTTTGGGGGAAAACTCTGTGACAATTTTACAAAGTCTTTTTTAAATATTCAGTTTTTTGTATTGGCCTTATAAAAATCTTAAATTGGTTTAAGATATTTAATGCCTTAAAATTTTATCAAACGTTCTTTTTAAAACCTTTTCCCAAAAGGAAAAAATCAAATATAAAAAAATACAAAAAAACATAAAATATATAAAAAGATTTAACAATAATACCCCGATAAAAACCCAAGACAACCCAAACACTTTCGAAATCGACCACCAATATGACGTTTTTCCCACGGGGAGGGAAACCCTTTTGAACCGTTTATAACATAGAAAAAAAAATTTTAAGCCCAAAGGGTTGGATTTTTTCAAAATTTTTTAAAAAGGCCAAATGAGGGCCTCACCCCTTTTCCCCCTTTTTTCATAAAAGCCCCTTCCCTTACCGCCCCCCCAAATTTTGGGCCCCAAACGAAACCCCCACCCCCCCAGAAATACCCCGGTGACCGTGGAAAAAGCAAAAATCCATATTAACCGTTAAACCCCCTTTGCAAGAAGTATTTTCCTTTTTGTTCCCCCTCCGGCCCCCCGAATTCCCCATTCCCCCAACCCTGCCCGAGCCCCCCGGGCCCCCGTCCCTAACCTTTTTTTTCCCCTGCTTTTTTGTTCCCTTTATGGGCCCCCCAATTAAAGAACCCCCCAACCCAAAAAACCAAATGTTTGTGCTCCCCCCCCCCAATTTCCCCCTCCCCTCCCCCGGGCCCGCCCCCCTATAAATGGCCCAATATTTTTTAAAATAGGTTATTTTTTTTAAACCTGCCCCAAAGAAGGGGCCCCCCAAAACGGATTTCCGGGGTAGGAAATTCTGTTTCTTTCCCCGTAAAAAAAAATTTTGGGATTTTTAGTTAAAAATTAAAAAGCACAAAGGGAGTTTTTACGAGATAACTGCATGCTTTTTTTCCCTCCACTTTCCTTTCTGTAACGGAAGGGGAAACCCACCAAAACCCATCTTTAAATTTAAACGGCGGGATATTACCCACGTGGAAAAACCTGAAGAGAGGGTAAAATAAATCCAACTTTTTAAAAACTTACAAAAGAAAAGAACGGGTTCGAACACCTTCTTAAACACTTTAAAAAAACCTTTTGTTTTTTAAAAACCCCCCCTTTTGGGAAAATGCAATTTTTTAACCCGATCAGCAAAAAAGAAAATTGCATACCGGATATAAAAGTTTTTCGTAGAGGTTTTTTAAAATATATATATTATTTTTAAACTGTTTTCCGACTGTTCCTTAAAAACAAGTAATATTGGGGGAAAAATAGTCCATATGGTTTTTTCTACCGTTCAAAAATATCTAAATACAAAGTTTTTTGGTTTTCTTAATTTTTATTTTTTAAAATAAAAAAAATCACTGTTTTTTTCCTTCCTGGGGAAATCTGAAACAAAACGCTTTTGCGTTTTTTTAAATCGAATAAAACATCGTAAAATTTACTGATTGAATTGGCCCTGTTTATAACGTTTTTTTTTACACCCCAAAACCCACCAATTATAAACCCCCAATGTGCGTTAAGGGTTTTTTCCCTTTTAGAAGTATTCGATTTCCCCGGTTTTTTTTTAGGAATTTTTTTTTTTTTTTTTTTTTTTTTTTTTTTCATAAAAAAATATAAAAAAAAAGGGGGGGAAAATTTGAAATTTTAAAAACAAAAAAAAAATGATAGCAGCCCTATGTTAAAGAAAAAATTTATTGATCATTAAGGGGTAACTTTATGATTTTAAATAAGTTCATTTTTGTTTTCATTCGAAAAAAATTTAATCAAAAAGAAGTTGGGGCATTGTTTTTTATAAAAAATTCTTCCTTTTAAATCAAAATTTTTACAAAGGAAAAATAAATACGCCGACGACAAAAAACATAAAGTTAGGTTTAGTACGCCCATATAATAAGGCTCCCCACCGAAACATGATTTCCCATCTTGCATACGAAAATATTTGGTATTCAGCATTTCAGAAACAAAAAAAAAAAAAAATTTAAAATAAAAGGGTTACAAAAAAACATTTAAAAACCCGGGTTTAAAAAATTTACGCCTTTGAAATATTTCCCAAAAACACATACCCCCACAGTAGAAAACCCCGGGAAAAAACATGTGTGAAGCTCCCTGACGCACGTCACTTTTAAATGGGGGCCTTTAAAAGAAATATAAGGGTTTATAATGCAGGTTTACTGTTAAATCGTTTAGCATCTTTTTTCCATATTTTTTAAAATTTTAGCGTATGGTAGTTTAAAAAAATTTGTAACAGATGGGGCTCTTTGGGTGGGGGTTTTTTTCTGTCACGTTCATGAAAAAAAGGGGAAGTATTTTCCCTTATACATATTATTTACACCGGAAAAAGGAAAAAAAGAAAAAAATTTGGGGAAGGGTAAATAGATTAAATGTTGACCCTTCAATGAGTCTATAGCCTATGTATCAAACACAGTTGTTAAAAGACAAATAAATAGCAAAGAAAAAATGAAAAAAAAATTACTATTTATAGCAAAAAAAAAAATGCAGCATATTCCCCCGATTTTTTTAAAACATTGTTCAAAATTTTTAATCAAGTAGAAATTTTGGTTTTTAAAACATAAGGGGAAAAACTAAAAAAAAAACCCTAACAAAAAGTCATAGTGAACGTCCCCCCAAAAAGTTTCCTTTTCAACGTGTAGTGGGAAAAGTAGAAATATAATTTTTCCTACACGATTTCAGTCACTGCTGCTAGGGGGAAAAAAGAAACGTTAATCATTGAAGTCGCTAAAACACGGCTTTAAAAAAAAATTTAAAAGCATTGCAAGGGCATAGAAAATTTTAAACAATGTGCCAAATTTTTCGCATAAATCCAAAAGTGATAGATTTCGGGGTTAAAAACCCCCTTTTTATTTTAAATTAAAAATTTAAAACAAAATAAAACACCCCCAAAAACTAACCATTTTCGTCCCTTTTTGCACCCACTGAAAAAAATGTGTGGAATTTGTTTTTGCATTAAAATTTTTAAATTTTTACCAAAAACAAAATATTTTAAAAAAATGAATTTTATCAAAATTTCGGGGCCCTAATTTTTATTTAAAAACCCAGTAAAGTAAAGATTTTTTTCTAAATAAACATGCATACACAAATTTATTTATTTTTAATTTAAAAAACAGTAATGTAATATCAAAAAGTAATTCAATGGGGAAAGGTTTAATTTTCCCCGTAATTTTTTTAATTGTAAAGGACTAGACTTATTTCAGGTACAAAAGGGAGAAAATGAAATGAAAATCCCATGTGTAATGTTTTTTTAAATTTTTTACTAATTTAAAGTGGCAATTTTATGTATTTATAAGGTTAATGAAAATTTTTAATAAAGGAAATAAATAAAGGGGGCTCAATACACGGTTTTTCAAAAATTTAATTTTTTTAAAACTTTAAAATGTATAAAACTTTAATTTTTTAAAAGTTTTTTACCGGGAATTTGTATTGAAATTTTAAAAAAAAACATCTCCAAAGATCTGTTTAAAAATATATTTGGTATTTTTGTATGCAAAAAATAAAAAAGGGGAACAGTTAAAAATCCTTTCTAATTGGGAGGGATAAATATTTTGGTTTATAACATTTTTTTTCTGTTTACAAAAATTTAAACATTGTGTGTTAAATAGAATACAATAAAATCTAAATAAATTTTCCGGTTTTGTTGTTGTTGTTGTTGTTTTTGTTGTTGTTTTTTTTGTTGTTGTTGTTTTTGTGGATTTTTTTGTTTTGTTCTTCTATATATCGACTAATTATCAAGCAATTTTGACTACACATTTCGTGTTTCCACCATAACGATATATTCTGAAGTAATACACACAAAAAAACCACGGTGGTAGACCGGGAAAAACATTTATAGGCATAAACTAGTTTTTAGCGAGCTGATTAAGTCGCCGTAAAAACATATTTGCAGGCATTTCTTAATTCGAAATAAAACCATTTATATTAAATGTTGAATTCTGCTTCATGCCGGTGTTCGCGTAATTATCACACGCGTGGTAATATTACCACGCGGATGATTATTACCGCAGCGGCTTAATTATCATACGGTTAATGGTAGTGCCGTTAGAAACACAAAAAACCCGTTTAAAAAATTTACTTTAAATTGTTAAATTATTTTTACCAAAATTTATGTCAAAATGAAATCCGAAAATTTTTTTTTTTTGGGAATTCTTTTAACCCTTTTTAACACATGGGAGTGTTTTTAAAAAAGCATGTATTGGGAGCGACTTTTTTTTATGAAACTTCGGATGAAATTTTAATTTGTTTTTCCCATAAAAATTTTTAAATTTTAAAAACTCTGACTTTTTTTAATGTGTTATATTAATTGTGTTTTCACACCCCTTTAAGTAGTGGGCCCTAGTAATCATATGTACGGTCTTTTAATACAAATCCACAAACTTGAAAATTTTATACCCGTTTATTCCCCAAAAAGAATTCCGCATTTTGAAATTAAAACTTTTGTCGAAAGCTAGTTTTTCCCCAAAAAACCCGGGGAAAGCCCTTAAAAAACACATTTTACTGGAATTTTGACACGAGGGGGTTCCCCTTTTTTTATTTTAAATTAAAATATAATACTGTTTTTAAATTTTTTTCTGATAAAATTTTTACCCCGAAAGTTAAAATGTATTTTAATTTTTTTGCATTTAAATAAAGTGCTTTTTAAATATTATTCTCAAAAAAAGAGTTTTTAAAAAGCGATTTGTTATGGTTTTTTAGGCAGAAAAAACCCCTAATAACAAAAAAACAATTTTTTAACCCCTTCCTGACCCCGAAAGGGGAAATAACTTTTTTTTAAATGTCCGTTATTCAACTATAAAAAATAACCCCAAAATTTCAATTTGTTGATTCCGGGTTTGCAAACCCCAAAAGAAGTCGCCAAATGATCTGAAAAATTTACAGGTAAAGTACAAAAACAGCCTTGAAAAAACGTTTTCTTTACAGTTGAATATCCGAAGCAGAAAACAGAACAGAACATACTCTTTATTCTCTCAGGTTAAATAAGTACAGTATGAGGTAAAATAATCATAAAAACAGATTTAAGTTTGACAAAGGTGTAAAAGTAAATACATTGGGGGAGAACGTAATAAAGTTTGAAAAGTAGAAGCATAATCAGTTTTATACGTAGATACTATATAAAAGAGAATATTGTGAAATGTAAATGTAAAGATTATGCCCTATATTCTGATAAATTACTTTAAATTTGGGGCATTAAGGTTTTTACAAAAAAAATAGACAAATGCTTTTAATTTGTCCAGGTGATTTCATATTCTACAAAACTATTTAAAAACAAGTGTTTTGAAACTGCAAATTTAAACTTATTGGTAAGAATTGACGCGTTGATACAATAAAGAAAGGGCAGCTTAATAAATAATGTTTTTCGGTGCCTAAAATCAAATCTAGGTCACAAAAATGTGCACTTTCTGTCATTGAATACTGTTCCGTCCCACCTTCCCGGTTTCAACAGGAAAATTTATGATTAGAAGAGCCCGAAAATTTAAACAAATTTTAATGCGTCACTATGGCGGCAATAAGTTAAAATATGAATTCAAATTCTAATGTGGATTTAAATGAAATATATATTTTCGCCTTTATTAGAAGATTGCAAAATTCCCGTACCATTGTTGCCTTGTACTGATCTATTAACGTGAGTTTTTTACCAATGCACGTGTATTTAATCGGTATACCGGTATTTGTATAAAATTGATTTAACCACAGGTATGAACGGCCAGCTAAATCAAGTATTCTCTTAACGTACGAGGTCCATTTAAAAGTTGCGGGTTTGACGATTTACGCATATATGTATAAATGTATAAAGTTTAAACGATAACTTGTTATGGTCACCAGATAGTAAGCGTGTCCAAAATCCTATCATCCTGCTTTTAACTACAACTGAGATAGGATACCTTAATCCCAATTCACCGTGTAATATATAAATAGGTGTACTTCTACGGGCGTTTAATAGTTTGCGCAAAAAATCGTTATGAACTGATTCTAAACATATCTAAGTTTTTCGAAGCCAAAAATTTCTGAGCCATATGTTAGAATCGGTAAGACGGTGTGATCGAATAATTTTATGCTCAAGTCAATTGGTAAGTCAGCATTTCTAATTTTAGAGAAAAAGTAAAAAACATTGCTTTTTTTGACTGCTCAACTATGTGTTTGCGGGCATTAAGAAATGACCAGGTGCTTGAAAATTTAATTCCTAGATAATGATATGTATCAGAAAAATCGAGAATATTATCACCAAGTTTGAATTCGTAAGTTACGAACAGACGACAACCGAACACAATAACTTTTGTTTTGTTCAGGTTCACTGTAAGATTCTACATTCTCTAACAATAAGAATTAAATAGCGTTCAGACATATTTGGAAATCCGTTGGGTCATCTGAAAAATAATAACGGTGTTCATCAGCATACAAAAAGACTAAAAGTTTAAGCCAATTAGATTCATTTACATCGTCTTCAAGTTTTTACACCGATGCCACCTGAATCTCAATACATGTCTGTAAATCGTTAAGAAAAAGAAAGCGAAAAAAGAGACGACAGATTCTCACCTTGACGGAATCACATTCATGGCATGCAAAAAAGGGGACAATTCACCATTAAGGAAACACAAGATTTAATGTTACTATACATATTTTGAATGACTTTTTTAGAAACCTTACCATTGATGTTAGAATTTAACAACTTTAGCCAAAGACTAGTGCCTATTTACTTTATCAAATGCCGCAGAAAAATCTATAAATGCGCAAAACAAGTTTTTCTTCTTATGTTTCAAGATGTTTGATTATTGAATGAAGGGTAAAAATAAATGATCCTGACAAGAAAATCGTTTTCGAAAGCCAGCCTGATTTACAATTAAGAATATTATTAGATTCTAAATATTTAGTTAATCTGCAGTTAATATTGAGGTAAACAATTTACCAAGAACAACTAAGTAAAGTTCATGGGCCTATAATTGGATGGTTCTTTTGGATCACCTTGTTTTTGAATAATGGAACGATAACTCCATTAAGCCATGATGAGGGGCTATATAACCTGTGTCTAAAACAATATTAAAAAGTTTTGTGTAAATCGGTAAAAAAAATATCCTGTGTATATTTTTTATGTATTCGTTAGTATATTATCGACAGGACTGCATGATTTACCATTCTTAAGCACAAAATTTATTGTTTCTTTATTAAATTTCGTTCGTGGTGATTTGGGAATTTATTTCTTTCGTTAAAACTATTTTGTTGCATTAGATTTGCACCGCAGAGGACAAGGAGCCCCGTTTTTGCATCCTTAAAAATAATTAATAAAAATCGTGCAGCTTGCACTTTGTTGTTTAGAAGGCTTTTGGGATTTAAATTTATTCAAAAAGTTCCAAGTACGAATTTATGATTATTTGTTTGCAAAGATTCCTAAGATAAATTTGACCATAATTAAATGTTTTTATTGTGGCACATAACGATACTATAATACGTTTATAAGACTTGCTAGCCTCATTTAATAGACGCTTATTGTAATCACTAGGGTATTGTTGATACCTTTTCTTAACGCGGTGATAATGTTTTCTAGCTCGATGACACTCGGGACCAAACCAAGGCCTTTTATTATAAAATTAACTACGCGCACGAGATTTTTGTGAGAAAGTAATGTTTGCCGCAGTAGAAAGTAGGTCGCTTACCTGGTGTGTAATATTAACAATTTGAACTGCTTACTGTGACTGTAAAATAAGTTTTCTCCCTTTTTTGGAATCACAATTTTAAAATTACATAATCATTGTAAATTATGTATCTGTTTTTGACTCCCCTGACATCTCATATATCACAAGTATGTAAAAAAGATAATATACTCCGTATCACACTCAGTATTACCTTTCAATTCTTATCTTCCAAATGTTATTAAAATGAAAAAACATAGTAGCTAACATACACAATGGCATTTTTATACCAAAAACTAATAATCTGTTAATAAATATCATGCATTTTATGATTCTAAAATTAATAACAATTTATTCTAGATTTCGTGCATTGTTTAACCAAACACGCTTCCGTAGTTACATTTTGAAGCTACCCAGGATAAACTTAAATTTGTTTATTTTTATTTTTCCTACTTCATAAACATCTTATTATCAAAAGGAATGTTAATATATAGGCTAATGATTATTTATATGTCATGAAAAATTGCAAAATCTTTACTGTTTTAAACGACAATCGCTGATTTATATACACGCGGAAACCCATTACAATTCATTCATTGTATTTGATATTTGGGCATGTACGAGGCTAAAAGTTGTAAAAACAAGTAAATATAATATAAAAATTTATACATACTTTGCACAACAGCTTCTAAATCCAACTCCAAGTAGTAAATGTGTAAATTTTGATATATTTAAATCGCGCGGCCTCATAACTTTTGTTTACCTCGACACCGGTTACAGTATAAACTCTGTGTATGGTGTACATGCAGAGCCATATAAAAACTCGAAACAAATGCAAAATTTGAATTGCTTTTTTTACTGGTTTGCCATGGTTAGATTTTTTTAGGGTTTTTACCTGTTTTATATGATGTGTATAACAAACTAAAAATGTAAAAAAAGCTTGTGTTGCAATTTGTTTGACGTTAAATTTTACTTTAATCGGCCTATATAGTCAACTGTTTGTTGTGACCGTGGGGAGGAGTTAAGTTGTTCAGTAATGCGTTGCAAGCGTGTCAAGTCTATGTTATTACGGTATTGTGTAAGTTTATCATTTTGCCAATGTATATGTTGTGTTTCACTTTTAGTTTGTTGAATCGGTTCAGGTGGGACGGAAGCACCTATTACTATACTTAATAAACTATGTCCGTCTGACAGTAAAGGCTCCGTTTCAATAACATTAAAATACTCAGTATACTCAAAACAATAAGCCGATGAAATAACGTAATCAATGACAGACTTGTGTTTAAAAGTAAAAGCACCATTTTGATCGTTTCCAATTCGACCATTTAAAATAAACATATTATTATTTCGACATATATCTATCAAGCATAAACCATGAGAATTTATTCTACGATCTTGGGATTTCCTGTCTAATGGCAAGGACAAATTCTCTAAAATTAAATGCTTATCAAAATACGATTGCGTTAATATGTCTACGTCAAAGAAATCGCATAAAAATGGGTCAGATGGTACGAAATCTCTTAACTCGGACGTCCTTGAGTTAAAGTCGCCAATTAAGTCACGCCCGGCAAACTGTCGCTCCACTTCAAAATAGTGGTGTACGGTAAAACGAGCGAACGGCATTCCCGAGATAGAGCGGAAGGCCGATTTAAACGGCTAATTGTAAGTATTGTTTATGTTTTTGTCTTGTTATTCATTGAAGTTGTATTTTTTCGAAAAACGGAAAATGTAGTTCCGTGTAGGATTGATTTAGGCTTCCAATTATCTAATCTGTTACAAAAACAAAATTATATTAAGCCCGGGAGAACTTTTCTCCCTGACGAAGCGAACGACGATTTGTAGAATATTGAACTTCCCAACCATAGAAATGCCATACCCTTCGGATTTCTTGAAAAAGTGTATTAGTAAAATATCAACCCGTAATAAGAACTTGTCCTTTGTGCAACATAAATTACTCCCGAAGGATTTCTTAAATTTGTAAATCGATATTTTTCGAAAGTAGTGGAGCCAAAGGGCAAGAGATGGAGCAAAAGGTTCGATGTTGAGCGCAAGGCGATATTAATTTGGCTTGTTAGGAGGAACGTAGTCTATGATTTATGATATATAAAAGCTATAGAAGTTAAAATAGACATGATCAAGTGTTGAGACCGAGATATATATACCTTTTAAAGACAACTAATAAATAAAGTGTGATATCCTTTCAACGACTATAGCGTAATAAATGTAATCGCGAAGGTGTCACCTATGGCTGCCATGTAGATTCCATTATTTATGTTCCAAATTTGGATGAGGCCCGACCATTGAATCATACACATGTACGCATAGCATAATACAGGATGCCACTTATTCGAGGTCAATCATGATTTTTGGCACGGTTATGTACATTTAGAAACGTGTGTCCGTGCAAATAATAAAGTATCAAATAATAGTTATGAATAAATTGTTAAATATAATAAATTCTTAGTTACGTATTGTTTTCTTATTTCTTAAAGATTAAACTACTTGATTAAACACAAGATTGCATATTTGCCTCACAAGCTAAGCGTACTTTTTTACGATTGAGAGAGAACCGCCTCTCTGATAGTAGGCGTGGGTTAGGCTTTGTAAATTGCAATTTTAATGATTAGTTCTTATGTTGCAGGGAAGTGATATTGATTATAGTTATTCTGGTTCCATTCCCTACGTCAACGAAGTCTAAATGCTAGCATACAGAGTAAGCATCATATCAAATTTGGTGACAATTATAGGCGGATCCGTACTTTAACAAAGGCAGAGCAAATGAAGTCGTTACCTCTCTCAATTGTTATGATCGACTTTAGACTGGCTCGTTGGCACGTTATTTATAAGGTAAATAAAATTAGATAATAATACATGTAAGAAGAATATGACATTCAGACATGACACTTCAGTTAAACGTTAATTTTAATTCCTTAAAGCTCGGTGACATGCTGTACATCAAAATAGATATCTTTATTAGGAACTTTGAAAACAGTGTGATGTTGTTAAAACAAAAGAAAGATACACAAAATCAAGTCTAAAATTAATAATTTTAATAACAAGAGCTGTCCGTAAGACAGCGCGCTCGACTTTTTTATTGCTTGCCAATAAAAAAAGTTTTTGCAGTAATACAAAACATTGACAGTTAAGGGCCATAATTCAAATAAAATCTTTGACAGAATTACCTTCTCCTGGACATGTTTGGGAATCATGATTGTAAACAAGTATTCCAACTTTCAAATTAATATCTCAAACAGTTCAGTCAAAAAGTGGACTGGTACTAAAAACTTAACCAAGATTCTAAGTCGATAAAAGGCCTTAATTTTTAAAACAAATCCTTGACAGAGTTACCTTCTCTTGCGTACAGATGGGGGTAATGATGTGAAATAGCATTAAAAGTTTCAAAGCAATATCTCAAAGGGTTAAGGCAATAAGTGGATTTTACCCATATTCAATGTATTTTCTAAGTCAAAAAGGGGCATAATTCTGTCAAAAACCTTGACAGAGTTATGTCCTCTTGTCTGTTGATGAAGGTCGTGATGGTAAACAAGTATGGTCAGTTTCAAAGCAATACCTCCAATGGTTTTGAAATAAAGTGAGGTGGTACAAAAAACTTAAACCAAGCTCAATACACTTTCTAAGTCAAAAAAGGGCCATAATTCTGTCAAAAACCTTGACAGAGTTATGTACTCTTGTCTGTAGATGGAGGTTATGATGGTGAACAAGTATGGTAAGTTTCAAAGCCATACTTGTAATACTTCTGAAATAAAGTGGGGTGGTACGAAAAACTTAACCAAGGTGTGACGCCAACGCCGACGCCGACGCCGGGGCGAGTAGGATAGCTCCCCTTTTCATAGAAAAGTCGAGCTAAAAATGATAATAATGTTTAAGTATTAACGAAACGCAAAAGTCAAGTGCTGTGTGGCAGCTGTAAAAATTTGCCCCGTACTTCACTTCAGTGTTGTTATATTTTTCTGGTCCTTCGGGATCATTGATGCCAGCACTATTAAGTGTTGAGAATTGAGTATCGCTGAAGCCGGCGTTAGGGGGGGGGGGGGGGGTGTGAGGGATGTTACACATTTTCATTATCCCTCATGTACAGACTCAATCAAACCGAGTCTGCAATTCTCTTATAATTTTGTTGTGATTAATGCTTCCGATGGATCACTTTGTTTCCAGATTTTTATACTTCACAACAGCAGGTGTCAAGTGCTGTGTGGCAGCTGTAAAAAGTTGCCCCGTACTTCACTTCAGTGTTGTTATATTTTTCTGGTCCTTCAAGATCATAGATGTCAGCACTATTAAGTGTTGAGAATTGAGTACCTCTCAAGCCGGTGCTGGGGTCGTGAGGGATGTTGCACATTTTCATTATCCCTCATGTACAGACTCAATCAAACCGAGTCTTCATTTTTTTATAATTTTGTTGTGATTAATGCTTCCGAGAGATCACTTTGTTTCCAGATTTTTACCAAATCAAACGTTAATGTGAACGCAAAATAGTGCTGACGCGTCTTTTTTTCGCGCTGTAAAATCTGCAGAAGCATGCTCGGGCTTAAATACACTGGGTGACCTCGTCGTTAAAGTTCCTGCAGATGCTAATGCACGAAAAAAAGTGTTACCTTTTATATGTTGCGTTAAGTTTAGGAGACTAAATTATCCCTTCTGTATCCAATAAAAATATAGCATAAATGCCCTAAATATGATGACACACGGGTGTTTTCCTCCGCTTTCAGGGAAGTGTAATAGCAACACTATTTTTGTTACAAAGCTAACCGAAATACTACCGAATTTACTAGAGAAGGCATCAAGGTTAATTCGATTTAAAGAAAACTGCACAGAACTGTATACATGTATAATAGTTAGTTGTGAAGGTCAACAGCGAATCGGCGTGTGATGCATGTGATCTTAGCCTATTACCTATATTTAGTAGACAAGCATTGCTAGCGGCAAGTGAATTAAGGCGATGAATAAGATAATTCGTTGAAGAAGTCTCAATGAACTGTGTCGTATCTGGTATCTCTTCAATTTTATAATTGAGCTAATTTATGTTAAATTAAGGCTTGAAATGTCGTGCCTTGGACAACGAAGTATAAATTCACCCATAAATTCTGAAGAAAATAAATATTATCAGAATTTTCAAATACATGTTCCGAAATAATTATTCTATGCTGAAGATTTATACTAATTTTCAATGCCAGTTTAAAAAAAATGTTAAAAACGTGGTAATATTACGCCCATGTGCTGATTACGCGACACCGGTGCACAAGGCAACACAAAACGAACCGTCAATATTTTCAATAAAGCCGTTTTAAATGTCTATTTTCACTTTATTTTGTATCGATTATTTTTGTATAGATGCATTTACATCGTACGTATTAAATTATTTGAAATAACTTACATAATATTGTCCTACACAATCATAGTTTATCAATAAGTACCGAATGTTACTCGATATGTACATTGATGTCAAAAAACATGTAATCTTATTTTTTAACATAACACTATGTAAGAAAAGTAATATGATTTATTGACATCTATGTTAGACGAACATTTCTTAATGATTTGAATATACATACTAGTATGTGAACGCGAAAGTCATTACGTCGTCACGCGATGTGTTACGTGAGCACGCGTACGTAATACCTATTACGTGGTCACTCGTGCGCGCACAATAGATGTGTCGTGCGCAGGTTAAAGCTGTCGGGTGCGCACGTAGTAAATAAAAGATTTCCTATGTCAGCTTAAAGCGTCTTGGACAGATGATACAAAGTGATAAATGTATCATAGAATGTTGGACCGTTGTTTTAAACTTTACCTATTTCAGGAAACACGTTTAAATAATTTACTAGTCATAAATGTGCGGACAAATAACGCTGTCATTCTTTTTATTTTATATAAATTTTAATAGCAATATATCAAATAAAAATGACTTATTATTATAATAAATTAATAATCACTTTTGCAATTCACACTTCATATTTTTTAACGATTTAAAAACTATTCATGATATTCAGCGATGTAAAACAAACATGAAAGTCAAAAATAAATCTTTTAAAATAACATTATGGTGTAGTGACCGAACCTATTGAACGGACCGCGGTGAAATCAATATTTCAATTAATACTTGCAGGCATTCAAATAAATCCTATATATATATATACATGTTTATTGATGGCGGTATCACAATAAGAACTTTACGTTGATAGTCAATAACCTGATATAGGCTGTTCAGTTTAATGTTTAAATTAATGCGGTGTTATGTGGATGATTTGGTTTAATCATATTTTATTGCTAATATATACATGTAAATATACAGAGAAACAAATTGATTTCGAAATAACAAATAGCAAAAGGGTTGGGCCCAAGTTCTTACAACATTAGCGATCGGCCCTCCCCCTGAAAAATATATTAATCAACATTGATGGCATTTATATGAGAAAGTGTGACATGTATACATATAAAGCGAACAAAGAAAAAAAAATAAAGACAGATTAACATAAAAAAATAAAACAATGTAAGAAATAAGTAAGACAGAAAAAAATGTATATTTATGTATTTATATAATAACGACAAGGTTAAGGATCCAGCATTTAGTATTATTCGTCATTGGGAGTAAACGTCTATCATAAATGTGATTGTCAATTATTTTGTGGTACCAGGTTTAGGATTAGTGCAATCGGCCGATTTACAAAAATATCATGTGTTTCGAAACGGTCAGTAGTTTTGATAAATTTTTGGACAGCCGCAAATATTTGTTCATTATTGTTAACATCTAAAGAATTGCTACCCCACAGTAATATCTCAACATTAAGAGGATGAAAAATTCTGGTTTCTGCGAAGAGTATAAGTCTCTGAGGTTTAAATAATGGACAGCAAAATAGATAGTGCTCGACATCCTCACAAAGGTTACCACATATACAAGTCGGACTTTCTCTCAAATGAT